>NC_041050.1:1674501-1714501 GCF_900634775.1 Gouania willdenowi
CCAAAAACTGGTTTTTACACCAATTCCTTATTCTCTATTAAAAAAAAACATTTTCTGTACAAAAATCATAATTTTATGTTAAAAATCTTTATTTTCCAAATAAAACAACTCCAACATTTCCATATGTAATTCTTATTTTTATATAAAAGACATATTTTCTGTATAAAATATTTGTTTTCTCTACAAAAATCCTCATTTTATATTAAAATCCTTATTTTCCAAACAAAAAACTCAACTTTTTCCAACGCAAAATTCTTATCTTTGTATAAAAGTCATATTTTCTGAATGAAATCTTTATTTTCTGGAATAAAATCCTTTTTTGTTCAAAATTTTCATTTTCTCTAGAAAAAAAAAAATTCTATCCAAAAATTCTTATTTTTCTGTACAAAATATTAGATTTTCTATATATAATATTTTCAGCAAATAAATCTATTTTCTGTAGAAAAGACTTTAATTTTCTGTATAAAACAATGTATTTTCTGTGTATAAATGTGTACAAAATCTATTCTATACAAAAAAATCTACTACAAAGACTTGATTTAGTGCTGATAGTTGTTATTTCTGAATATATTGACTGATATTTGTATGAATATGTGTTAATGTGAGTGAGCAGTGAAGGATGAAGATGGATGAACGTACGACTCCGATGGAGAAGTAGTTGTTGATGATCTCGTAGGGCACTGGGTCTCCTTTCTCGTCGCTCTCGTCACTGATGACCTGAACGCTCCAGCGGTCCATGAGAAGCTGAGAACTGCCCTCGATGTCTCTGAGGATCCGACTCAGATCCTCCCCGTCGTACCCTAGAAAAACAACCAATCAGAGGATTACCACAGGAAACAACAAAGAAGAGGTCATTTTTGTGAATCTTTGGAGTAATTTTGTGGTAGTTGTTTGTATTTCTCTATCATTTTGTATATATATTGTAGCATTTTGTGCAATACTTGTGTTGTTTTGTGAATTTTATTTGTCCTTTTGTTTTGATATTAGACTAATTTTGTGCATTTTTGTTGTCATTCTTTGTATTTTTCTCATATCTTGTGTATTGTTAGTGTATTTTTGTTGTCAATTTAAGTTTTTTGCAATATTTTGTTTATTTATGGAGTCTTTTCTGATCTATGTGAACTAGTTCTAGCCTCAGTGCGGGGCATGTGAGAAGAATCAGTAGTGACAGAGACCGACAGGGGAGGGCAGTTTGGGGTTGGGTTCTGACAGGTCATTAGTCACAGTTGTAGCGAGGAGGCCAATCATCAGCTTTGAGATGTTTAGGTTTCTCACCTCCACCCCAACGCAGACATCGTGCCAGGTCGTTTCCTGTTCCCAGAGGAAGTACGGCGACGGGAGGACGCACCGTCATATTGGCTTTGTCTTATTACACACACACACAAAGAAAAACACACACAGGATATATGAAGTGTGTTAAAACAAGGTAATTTCATGAATGCGTTCCCTGAATCCTCACCGATGGCGTCGAGGATCCATCCGACTGTTCCGTCTCCACCGCACACCAGGATTCTGTAATCCTGGAGGTTTCTGAAGAAGCTCAGCCTGCAGCAGCAGATTACACGAGAATAATGACGTCATGGTTCAGAGGAGTCCTACAATAAAGTTAGAATAATGCGTGGTAGGCGTTGGCTCACCCTGGCCCGGGGCCCCCGTTTGAAAGATTGTAAACCTGCCGCGGATTCAGCAAATACTGAAGTTTACGCAGGACTCTGAAATGTCATTATTTAACATCATCATTACAATACTAATCAATATAAAGGAATAATAATGTTTCAGTAAATAAAATGTGTGATTATAAATAAAGGGACATATTGTAAAGTCCTCACCTCTCGCCCTGCTTTCCTCCACTTTTAGGATTAACAAACACAAGCAGAGGATGAGTGTTTGGCACTGGGCTGATCTGTAAATACACACTCTTACATTTAGTACAGATACGGGCACAACAGGTGATTTTGTCTGATCTGATTAAAATAATGACCAATCAGATCATTAACATTGGAAACAACAAAGAAGGGTTTGTGTGCATTTTTGGTTGTTATTATTTAGTATGTGTTTTTTTTTTAATTTCTTGTATATTTTTTAAATAATGTGTTGTGTTTTACAACAAATTGTGTGTTTTTGTTGTTATTTACTGTATATTTGTTTATTTTTCTGTGGTTTTGTCCCAGTGTCTCGTGACCCAAAATAAGTCCTGACCCCAAGGTTGAGAACCCTTGATTTAATCGACTTACGATTGTTTGAATTGTCTTGTAAAAAAAAGGTAAAAAAAATATGTAATTTTGATTATGGTACATGTCTCAGCTGTAGTTTCCAGTCATGGTTAATAGTTAATGGGCGTGTCTAATACCTGGAGAACTTGTCCATCAGGAGTCGTGTTGAGATCACTGTCGTCTGTTGAGCTCGAGCAGCCGTTCTTTACGATATTCTGTCTCTCCTTTAAATGGGAACAGATACAGCAGATTAAAGACACACACATACACACACACACACACACACATGTCTGTCTTTCCCAAGCGTCGCTGTTGTGTGTGTGTGTGTTACTTTTATAACGGGGTAAATGGCCCACGGAGGCAGGATGTGGTCTCTGAGGGACCCACACGTGCACTCTGTCGGCTCCTTCTCTGCACATTCATCATGACGCTGTAACACACAAACACACAAATAACGACAACAACATTCATAATAATTATAACAATAACAATAGCATTAAAAACAATAACAAATAATAATGAACATAATGGCATTATTAACAACAATAATGTTATTATTTTTAATTATAAAACTTAGAGCAATAATAATAACTATATAAACAATATTAGTAGGAATTATCATTATTGTTACAGCAACAACAATGACAATAACAATGCCAAATTAATATACTGTATGTTTAAAATAAACATTTTGTGTAAAATGTACAGGTAAATTTTATTTTAATAAATCGGGGTGAGGACTTAAAATAAGTTTATTCTTCCACATCAAATATTAATTATACAATCATGAACGAAAGTATTGGTACCCCTGGAATTTTTCTAGAAAATACAGAATTTCTCCTAGAAATTGTTGCAATTACAAATGTTTGTGGTATAAACTTGTTTATTTCCTTCATGTGCATTGAAAAAAACGCAAAAAAGAAAAAAGACAAAGTGTACAAAACTTTACACAAAATGTTAAAAATGGACCAAACAAAACAGCTCTAAGCCAGGAGAACGAGGAGATGCAAAAACTCCATCTTAGTCTCATTTGTCCACGGAACATTCTCTCAGAAGGATGGAGGCACTCCATGTCTCATCGTCAGCAGTGGGGTTCACCTGCCATAAAGAAATGTGTGTGTGTGTGTCTCACCATGGTGTGGCACCAAACACAGTGTTTCCCCGTCAGACCCTGGTAGCTCCTGATCTTCTTCTGGCAGCGATCGCACTTCCTGGACTCACAGTTCCCGCTCACCCACTCGTGTGCCGGAACCTGAAAAGTGGGAACCGTGTCTTTTTAAAGCGTGTGATGTTACACTGAGGCCATCGTCATGGAAACGCTGTCCTACCCCCGTGTCTTTCTTGGCCTTGACGTAGGTCCTGGTGCAGGGCGCCGGGTTCCTGTTGGCGCAGCGACCATGTACTGTGTACTTACAGCCTGCACAACATTACACACACACACACACGCACACACACACACACACACGCACGCACGCATCAGCTGTGAGTGACGCACAGACATTTATCATTACACATTCTTCTTCAAGCAGGCATGTAACACACAAACAAGCTTTGCTCTCCTTCTTTGGGCTTCTTCAGATTCTCCATCCTCAGCCTCCTCCTCTCTACACACTTATCGTCTCCTACGTACTGTACAGACCTTTATTGACCTTTAACATGAACCTACAGTAGCGCCGTCACACTGACAGCACAATAAACCAATCAACAATAGATGAAGTTCAACTCCTCCAAAACTTTGGATTTGGTGTAATTTTGTATCAATGTGGTAATATGTGTTATTGTAGTGTAATTGGTTGTACTTTGTTGCGATATGGTGTAATTTGGTATAAATTTATGAAAGTAAATGTAATTTGTTGAAATTTTATGTATTTTATTACGATTTAAAGTGATATTTTCTGTAATTTGGTGTGATTTGTTGTAATCCACTTTATTTTTTTGTAGTAAATTGTTATAATTTGTTGTGCTTTCTTGTTTTTAAGTGTAATTTTGTGTAACTTTTCGGTGTGATTTGTAGCGATTTTGTGTATTTAAGAATTTGGTATGACTTTTTTGTGAAATTCTGTGCTTTTTGTTGTACTTTGGTATGGTTTGCTGTGAATTGTTGAGATATGGTGTCATTTGGTATGTATTTATTTTAAATAAAAGTAATTAGTTTGTTGAAATGTGATGTATTTTGTTGTCATTTTAACTGATTTTGTGCTAATGTGGTGTATTTTGTTTGATGTACTGTACAGTATGTTGTTCTTGAATTCTATGTTTTTGTTGCAGTTTGGTATGTTTTGCTGTACTTTGTTGCAATCTGGTGTAATTCGGTATGAATTTATGTAAATAAATGTAACTTGCTTGCTCTGGTGTGATTTGTTGTATTTAAGTGTAATTTGGTATGACTTGGGTGTTTTGTAGTGATTTTGTGTAATTCTGTGTTTTTGTTGTAGTTATGTAATGATTTGCTGTGATTTGTTGTGGCGTGGTGCGTTCAGGTACCCACAGGAGCAGCACAGGCCCTGCTTCCTCAGGCCCAGCAGCATGCTCTGACACACGTTGCAGTAGACGGGCTTGTTAAAATGTTTCATCCTCCACAGATGCTGTCCGTCCTTCTGAGTCACCTGCAGAGGAAGAGCAAACATCATCATCATCTTCATGTGGGTTTAAAGCCTCCAGAGGGGTGTTCCAGGAAGCGAGTTATGTTCATACTCTGAGTATGTTTGGGCTCAAATGAGGGAAACTCTGAGTCTGTCACCATGGTAACATTCTCCATGAACTGAACCTGCTCGCTGGCAGGTTTTGAAACTAAGAAACCCTGGGTTTCTACCTGGCTCCGCCCACATGAACACCGCTTTTCAAGGAACACTTTAATTTACCTCAACACTATTCTCTGACACACATTAGTGACATCACACACCAACGTGCTCACATCGTTACTAATGTTGTACTGCTTTATGTTTTTTTAGCAAACAGTAGTTTTCTTTACAACGTTGTGGATGTAGAACATTTAGTGAAAGTCACTGAGAGGTTGATCTACATTAAAACATCTACTGACGTCTGTAGTAAAGTTCCCTGGATACAAACCTGTGGATAATGTAAAGATGTCATTTTAAATGAATACACATTTAAGGCTTGACATTAACTTTACATTGTTTTGTACTGTAATGCAGGTGGATGTATAGGCACTATGATGTGAAAGGTACGGTGGCGTAGCGGGTAGGGAGGCACTCTTGCGAGCGTAGGGTCGGGGGTTTAAATCCAAGCTCTTTTTTGGATGTCCAGACGACTCTGGTGACTACTTAACATTAAATATCAATATAAATGATGCAACGTCAAGTGGCCATCTCTGTCTTCATAGCCACTGTAGCAGGAAGGCTGTACACTTCCTCTGCTATTTCACCCAGTGGGGTGAATAAATCGCTCTCATCTGGGTGGTTGCCATGGTAGTTCGTGTTATCTTGATGGATTTTTATCGCGCTCCTGCACGTAATTAACCCAAGGTTTACATACTCAGGGTTGACTGACCCACTTCATACCAGCTGTAATGAAATCAGATATGTTTACCCAGAGTTTATGAATAGACTCAGAGTTTGTTGAACCTCCTTTCTGGAATACCCTCATGGTCTAACCTTCAGTGGTTAACGCCACAGAAAAGAAACAACGTTTTTCTTTCATACGTAACATTAGTTGCACATATTTATTACATAAATGTGCTCAAGCCAAAACTTTAACTGTACATGTATCTGTGTTTCATTAGAGCAGACATGAGGAACTGTCAGTCTAATTTTGTGAGGCCCCCAAATGAAAAAAAGACTCAAAAATTACAGAAACAAGGACAACGAAAGCACACAAATTAACAACGATAATACACAAAAGGACAATAAAAATGACTCAACAAAATGACTCTAAAAACACACAAGACAACTATAAATATACACAAATATAAAGAAAAAAATAAACAAAAAGACAACAAAACTATACAAAATGACAAAAAAAATATGACAAACAAAAGCCATTATTCACTCATTCTAAATGTTTGGTTTGGATCCAATCAGATTTTTAACATCTCTGTATAAATACTTATTCTACAACATGTTGCGGTATTGTATAAGAATAAATATTTTAATAAATATTTAGAAATATGAACCCTCTCTGTGATGTGCTGAAGGAGCTGCTGTGGTAAAGCAAACCTTCCTATAAATACACCATGACCAACTCCTGCATTTCTGACTTTTTTAGACACACGTGCAGCTTCTCTCAGCGTAAATGTCATAAATGTGCAGCGAATGAAGGAATTCTTTCCCCTAACATCACAGACATTTAAAGTCAATGTTTCCAAGACAAGAAGATGAGGTTAATTTTACTGTTTATCCAGTGAAAAACTGTCCTAATTTCACATCATAACTCGGAGTGTCTAAAAATATCCTGAGGGGGAAAGTCCTGGCATTGTGAACAGGACCCAGAGACATAGAGAGAGAGAGAGAGAGAGAGAGAGAGACATAGAGAGAGAGACATAGAGAGAGAGAGAGAGAGAGAGAGAGAGAGAGAGAGTAGTTTATGGATACAATAAACAAATCCTATCACACACACACACACACACACACGCACACGCACACGCACACGCACACACACAAAGACAGTGCTGATGAAAAGGGAAACACTAAAGTGTTCTGATAGCATTAGCATTAGCATTAGCTCATAAAGATGAGGAGCAGAACAGATACATGTGAGGATGCTCACAATCCACTAATCCATCACAAATCACACAAAAGATGGTCACATAAGTCAGTGGTCTCCAACCACTGGGACGCTGGCCTTTACCCAGCCAAGAAACTTTTGCTACTGGACCACAAAGAAAGAATAAAGTTAAATATATGAGTTTGATTCCTGGGGGTTATATTTTGAAAAAAAATTTGCTTAAATAATAAATAATCATAAATGTATAGTAAAATAATCTCTATCATAAGCTGTGGCTCATGTTTTTTAAGGGTAATTAAAGCTGCTGGAGACGATAATATATTTTTTGGATCAGATAAAAACATAATGTCTCACAGATCAATAAATAATTGATCATTTGAAAGCAAAAAAATACATAAAAGGTTGAAATTCTCACTGGAAAGTTTGTTAGTTTTGATCTCTACTGCAAACGCGCTATTATCGACAGTGTCAAAAAAGTTCTGCGCATTGCATTGTGGGTGGTGGAGTCCTGTAGATGGATACATAGAAGTGTTTTTACTTCATTCTTACTGTGATGCGTCAATTTTTTGAAAATTTATTTCATTGTCTATTTGCATTTTTTATCCTCATTTTCAGAGTTCATAGTCAAAACTTTTTATTTAATAATTTAATAATAATCAATCAATCAATCTTAGGAATTTTTATATTCTTGTTATTTTCCTCCTTTTGAAAAACAAATAATAACTGATATAAAGCATGAAAAATGAAGACAGTAATAAATAGACCAAAACCAAGGTGGTAAAATTTATAAATAAATAATTATTAATAAAAAACAATCTAGATAACATCAATTATACAGTGATAATACTGTAATATTATTATTATTAATAATAATAATAATAATAATAATAATAATAATAATAATAATAATAATAATAATAATAATAATAATAAGGCAGATATATTATCAGATATATTATTTAATGACACTGTGGTCGTTGTTAATGTGTCTATGTTGGTGCAGAATTACTAAATAATTGTAAATATCATTTTGAGTAACCTGTATCATTGTCTCCATGTTTTTCTTGTACGTTGCTAAATAACTGATAAATATGGTTGTGATAAAGACAGTGAGAGGACGTGACGTCTCTGCTGCACCTTCAGGCCCAGCAGCACCAGCAGGGGGACGTTGTTCATGCCCCCCTCCACCCACTCCTCCAGGGACACCGTTCCACTGCTGTCGGCATCGATCGCAGTCATCATGTCCTTCAACACCTGAGGAAGACACACAGCGTCACATGTTTCTGCTGCTCACAGCGAGTCGTGAGCGTCTCAAACAATCTGTGGATTTTACTCACACGGTTTTATGAAGCGAAGCTAATGAGTAACAAGTGACTGAGCAAAGGAGATCATGTGCAAACAAATGCACCCAGATAAGATTATATTGACCTGGAAAGTACAGAATGTACAAGACGGCTAGCAAAGGTGCTACTGACCTACTTTCTTACGCTATGCTAATGCAGTCTAGGCTACAACTTTAGGGTTACACAGCGTCCTTTAACCCAGCGGTTCTCAACCTGTTCAGCCCCGCAACCCCCAAAAATAAAGGTTCCAGAGAGAGGGGACCCCCACTGTATCTGAAGGTGGTTGAACACAGACATGAACATTGAAGAACAGTCATGTGGAGACAGGACCATCTATAAGGGGGAATAAAGGGGAGAGATTTTTGGGGTCCATCCATAAAGTCAGTAAAATGATGGTCTATTGTTCTATGAATCTGTGATAACCACATTTATTTATTCATCTGAATAATATCCACTGTTATCCAGGAACGTTTATTATTATTATTATAGTCATCTTAAAGATGGAAATCCTGGTTTTAATCACTAATAAAATGGTTCAAAGTGATTTAAATAAAATGGTGGAAAATGTGGTGAAATGGGATTTTAAAAACTACAGAAATTGGTTAAAGGTTGCAAACTAGAGTGGACAAAAACAGACAGAAAAAGGGGTAAAAATGGTTCAAAGTGTCAATATTGGCTAAATTGGCAAATAATGGGCATTACAAATCTTTAATGAGGTTAAATTGGTAAAAAAAATAAGCATGAAATATGTTTAGAAAAGGTTAAAAGTGACTAACTTTGGGTTAGCTTAGCATGTAGCGGCACTAACTGAGTAGGGTCAAAGGTTAAAGGGGCGGGTCTATATTATCAGGTTGACTTTTTAGTTGAAATGTTCTTATCTGTGTGTTATTTTAGGTCTAAAACTAAATAAGTCCAGCATTTTGTTGGTTAGACTAAAGGGGCGGGGCTATATCCTGTCATTATTGGCTGATAATTACTGATTTCCCACCAATCAATGGAGCCATAGATCTGCTGTTAAATATTGCTACAGTGTGGATGTTTTTTTTATCCTATAATCATGTGCTGTAAGTTCAGAGGATGACACTCACCGGCTTCAGCTCGGACACGTCCCAGTCCAGATATTCTGCAGCGTGCATCATCTGAGCAATAATCCGATCCACCTCCTTAGAACACAAGTAAGGAAACACTTGTTTTAGGGTTTGTGGGATAGGATCCAGTGAGTAGTGCAGCTACTCACAGAGCTGTCCAGGACCCCGTTGCCATCGCGGTCGTAGAGCCTGAAAGCGACTGGAAGGAGAATGGAAATGAACTCTGGAAGTGACACAGCTGGGAGTTTATTTTTGGGCCAAACTCAAACAAAGGACTCACACTCCAGCTTGTCCCTGGGCTGGCCATCCTCCAGCAGGGAGAAGTAACACGAAACGTCCTTCAGGAAAACCTCTTCTGCACAGGGAGAGAAGGGGGGTGGGGGGGGGTGGTGGTGGTTACACATTAGCACCAGAGGCCGTGTGTGTCGTAAAGTGATATAAGCTCCATCTGTTGCTAGCTACAGTATCTGAAACATGTTCTAAAGTCTCACTGCTGCGTTCTGCCTGAGCCGACTCAGCGTTCTGGAAGGAGCGAAAGAGTCTCTGGCACAGATCCACAGGGAAGTCCTCCACCTCTAAATACGTCTTCAGGAAGAGACCAAACCCTTCTTCATTGATGCACTGCAGGGCAGAGCAACGAGAAGTTCACATGACCAACATTCATTACAGCATTTAGAATACCAACCAATCTGAGCAAACAACAAAGGCTTTTTGGTTTTGGAGCAATTTTTGTGTTCTTTTGTCATTTTATGCATTTTTGTTTCTTTTTGGTGCATTTTTGTTATCCTTTGGAGACAGTTTTGTATGATATTGTAGACTTTTTGTGTACTTTTTCTTTCATTTTGTGTGTTTTTGGAGTGGATGTTTTGTAATTTTGTTATCCTTTTGTGTATTTTTCTTCCATGTAGTGTGCTTTTGTGTTTCTGGAGTCATTTTGTACATTTATGTTGTCATTTTGGGTTTCACAGTCATATTGTATATTTTTGTTGTTCTTTGGGTGGATTATTGTTTTATTTTCTGAGTTTTTGAAATTATTGTTGTGCAACTTTATGTATTTTTGTTGTCCTTTTATGTAATTTTGTGCAATTACGTATGTTGTCTATTTGAGTTTTTGAAATCAGGTTTGTGTATTTTCATTGTCCTTTTTTGGAATTTTCTTTCATTTTGTGTGTTTTTTGGAGTGATTGTTGTGCATTTTGTTGTTATTTTGGGTATTTTTCTGTCATGTTGTGTCTTTTTGGAGTCAATTTGTGAATTTACTTTGGGGAGGGACACAAAATTAGACAGAGGGCCACATGTGGCCCCCGGGCCTCCATTTGCCTGTGTCTAATCTACAGTGTTTGATGTTTGTAGAAAAGGAAATATATAACTCCTGTTCAAGTGTAGACAGAAGTTTATGCATTTATTTATTAACAGTTCAGTGATTTTGGTGTAAAAACACGTCTGACATTGAAGTAAGTGCATGTTTTTCCACATTAAAGCCACAGACTGGAGTCCATCTGTCTGTGCTCAGTCTGACTCGCTGCAGGGGGATCACGCAGTGTCCCCTTCGTGGTGAACCACAAACCCATTTCTCGTTGACACTCTTCCAATTCCCCGGCTGAAGCCCTGCAGAGCTGCCCCAGTAATAAATACAGCCATGTGAAGCTGGCCCATCAGAAACAGAGCAAAACCAGAATGGGACCGAGGCCGAGGGGACTGCATTACTATTCTGAGCACACACACCATATTTCACACTTCTCTCTATATCTACATCTATTATTCAACATTTAATGGATGTTTTCACACCCTTTTCTATTACAGGAGTTACATTTCTCTGCAAACGGGTCATTAAAACCAAGGTAGACGAATGGAGTAATGAAAGCTGCAGTGATTGCTTGCAGCACAAATTAGTCTGCACGCTGAAGTCGACTGAGAGATTGAAATTCAATCCTGCACCAGGATTCCAGTCCTGCTGCGTCTGCAGATGTACAGAGAGGTCTCACACAACTGGGAATGATTTATTTTACTGCTCCATCACCTCCATCAATACGGGTTGACTCCATTTAATCAGTGTTTGATTACCTTTTTCTAATTAGTTTTTCTTTGATTCAATTTTATTCTATTATTATTTGTACATTAGTCTATTACAGTGGGTCCCAAACTTTTAGTGCCCAAGGTAGCAAAGGACAAGTACAAATCTGAAGGTACACCTACAGTATATAACACGTGTTATCACTCATATCATGTACAATATCATGGGCAACCGTACAAGAAAGTGCTCCATTTTCTCGCTCACTGTTTCTCTGTTTTAATGTTGTTCTACAGACTTTGTGACAGTCTTAGAATTCCCGCCTGCGTAACCGCGGTAACAGTGAAATATTGCGTTCTTTTTTCTTCTTTTTTTTTAAAAATTGTTTTTAGGTATAGAGTTTGCCTCTCAAGGCAGGAAATAGAAAGGGTGGGAAGAATAGATTATTTTACAGTGAGGGTGAGATGTGAAGTTGTAGAATATATTGTGCTTATTATGTTGTGTAATCAAGTCCGTCTGGTGACAGGTGTGAAGCTTAGCTATAATGGTGGTGGCTGTGAACAGGGGGAATGAGTGAGTGGTAGTACCTAAAGCAGGTATTTGGGATCAAAGTGTCTAAAGTTAAGCCCAGTATGAGTTTTATCCCACATCCCAAGGCGTGTCAGTGCATCGTAGACCAGTATATGTGCAAAAACCTCTACTGCAAACCAAGGAGCCGCCCCGGGCTCGCAGATGCAGCCAGGCCAGCAGAAAGAGCGGGGGCCAACAGAAATACTTTTATACTACAATATTTTCATACATAAATCAAATATTTTTACAATTTTATTAAAGAGAAATTTGCTATATTTTAAATACTAACTTCTTTTAGCCCTTAAATACATAAACGAGGTTTTAAACCATTTTCCTTTTCTCATATAAACAACTTCATTAACTCAGCAAATGAATTAAAAAATGATGAGTTGTCATTATGAGCTCACCAGTAGCTCTTTGGTTTTAGTCCTTTTACCGTGCGTGATGTGCAGTGCACGTTTCAGCCAAAGGTCGTTTATTGAGTGACTTTCTCATCAGTGCGATTGCGCTCACCTGTTGAGGTGCACCGCAACAGTATGGTTGTCACAAAATCCCACGGCCCATGGCACACCAGTGTGCCGCAGCACACCGTTTGGGAACCACTCCTCTATTATTTTAAATTGTATTCATTTTGTAATAATCTGAAACATACATTTGTTTGAATTTTTTTCTTTTTCTTTTAAAAAACATATTTAAACTAAAATAAATGTACTCATTATTTACAAAATCCTAAAGAAAATGTGTGTTGTCCTAATGTGTATGTCTATCATTTTGTGTGTTTTTTGAGTCAGTTGTGTGTACATTTGTTCATCTTTGTATGTTATTCTGTCGTTTTATGTGATTTTACAGTAATTTTTATTGTTTTTCTGAGTACATTTCGGCCATTTTGAGTATTTTTTGTCATCCTTTTGTGTATTTTATGTCATTTTGTTGGTTTTTTTAATCAATTTTGTGTATTTTTGCTGTTCTTTGTGTGTTTTTCTGTAATTTTACAGTAATTTTGTTGTTTTTTGTGTACATTTCTGCCATGTTTTTGGATTCATTGTCGTGTATTTTTGTGTCTTTTCTGTCATTTTGTTTGAACATTAAGTTTGGGAACTGCACAATATATTAAATAATGTGTGTATAACACTGTAGTACACACACACGTCACACAAACCTGACAATGTCCTCACAAACAAGACTATATATAATATATAATATATACGACACTTTAAGATACGTTCTGATATTTAATGAAAACACGTGTGTGTGTTTTGATGTGTGTGTGTGTGTGTCTCTGTGTGTTTGT
This sequence comes from Gouania willdenowi, assembly GCF_900634775.1. Lineage (NCBI taxonomy): Eukaryota > Metazoa > Chordata > Actinopteri > Blenniiformes > Gobiesocidae > Gouania > Gouania willdenowi. The sequence goes on from NC_041050.1 coordinate 1,687,701, forward strand.
GTGTGTGTGTGTGTGTGTGTGTGTGTGTGTGTGTGTGTGTGTGTGTCTCTGTGTGTGTGTGTGTGTGTGTGCGCATGTATGTGTGTGTGTGTGTGTCCGTTTGTGTGTCTCTGTGTGTGTGTGTGTGTGTGTGTGTGTGTGTCTCTGTGTGTGTATGTGTGTCTCTGTGTGTGTGTGTGTGTCCGTGTGTGTGTCTGTGTGTCTCTGTGTGTGGTGTGTCCGTGTGTGTGTGTGTGTGTGTGTGTGTCTCTGTGTGTGAGTGTGTGTCTCTGCGTGTGTGTGTGTGTGTGTGTGTGTGTGTGTGTGTGTGTGTGTCTCTGTGTGTGTATGTGTGTCTCTTTGTGTGTATGTGTGTGTGTGTCTCTGTGTGCATGTGTGTGTGTGTATGTGTGTCTCTGTGTGTGTCTCTGTGTGTGTGTGTGTGTGTGTGTGTGTGTCTGCGTGTGTGTGTGTGTGCGTGTGTGTGTCTGTGTGTGTGTCTCTGTGTGTGTGTGTGTGTCTCTGTGTGTGTGTGTGTGTGTGTGTGTGTGTGTGTATGTGTGTGTGTGTGTGTGTGTGTGTCTCTGTGTGTGTGTGTGTGTGTGTCTCTGTGTGTGTGTGTGTGTGTGTCTCTGTGTCACCTCACCTCCCCGTGTCTGTGGCGAGCCAGTCGACCATCTGCGTCGAACTCCCTCAGCACGTCTTTCACCTTCAGACTACAGTCTGTGAGCACAGGAGGGTCACACAGGGTTAGCGCTTTAACTCATCCAACCAGCATCCAGCATCCAGCATCCAGCATCCAGCATCCAGCATCCGACTGTGTGTAATCAGCGTTAATACACATTCCTCAAACACGGCCCTGATGGCTGCTGATTATTATTGTGGAATAATCCACGACTCCATGATTAACAGCTGCTAAATTTACATTAGAACAAAATGAGCAACGATGAACCTCACGTTGTCTTTACCTGGACTTTCAAAATAAATGCATACATCAGCGTCAGCAGTTTTTAACTTATTTTCCTTTGTCTTTTAATTAAATCAGTTTGACTGACGTTAGAGCAGCTGAACAAACACTGTTTATAACCTTCATAGGATGTGAATGTCACAGTTACAGTTACAGATACAAAGGCACTGGGACACGTCACTGGTTTCTGTTCAATGCTGAGAAAAGTAAGGACTGAATCCAAAGAGTATATAAGAGATATAGCCTTTTGATTGAAATAACTTGTTGCAAATAATTAAATTAGTGAAATTATCATTTTTACCTGTGTTTTTTTTGTTTTTGTAAATGCTGAGGAAAGTAAGTGCTGGTTGACTGCAAGCTTTTTATATTAATATGTTGATGCAAAGGAAATTTAAATCTTTGTTAGCTTGAAAGTTTGTTTTTTTAAATTATTATTATTATTATTATTATTGTTATTATTATTATTGATCTATTACTGATTAGACACAAACCATATTTAAGAACAGGGTTCTCCAGCAGATCAATTATATTTATATGATTTATTCATAAATATGTTTTAATTATGCAAATTAAAGTTTGAATTTTAAAGATAAATAATGAGACAAGGACTGATAGATATTTTTTTAAAAAATAATTAGATGAGGTACAAATTCATCCTCATCAATTGATGTGATCTTTTTATATATAAATATAATGTGATTATTATATTATATATTTGTTTTTATATTACATATTTGTTTTAGCCCATGTTGTTGCTTTTGTTTTTGTTTTATTATTTTTACTGTATTATTATATGATTTATTGGTATGTTATATTTATTCATTGGGATGTATAAAGCTCTATTTTCTTCTTTAGTTGTTGTTTTCAAGTATGTTTTTCTGACTTTTTCTGTGATTTTACAGTATTTTTTGTTGTACTTTTGTGTATGTGTATTTTACAGTTATTTTGTTGGTTTTTTTCAAAATCAATTGTGTGTATTTTTGTTGATCTTTGTCTGTTTTTCTTTCTTTTTCTGTGATTTATACTAATTATTTTGTTGTCTTTTTGAGTACATTTCTGCTCTATTTAATTCTAACATTTGGTACAACGTTGTCTAGACTAGTTTAATAGAAAATAGTGCTCGAATATTACTAATAATGCATAATTTTGAATTCAGGGTGTAATCAGTAATGAGTGATCATCCATAAATAAGCTTTAGAATAAAGTAAAGTGAAGTAGATATGATGAGTGTATGTTTATGTGTGGGCGGAGGTGGAAGTGGAGGCGGCGTGTACAGCCTGCGTGTCTGTCTGTGTGTGTGTGTCTGTCTCTGTGTGTGTGTCTGTCTGTGTGTGTGTGTCTGTGTGTGTGTGTGTGTGTGTGTGTGTGTGTGTGTGTGTGTGTGTGTGTGTCTACTCACACTCGATGTACTGCTGTAGCTGGATGAAATCGACAGGGTTCAGTTCCTTCACCTCTGGCTTTGTGGGGGCGGACATGCTGACGTGCTGTGTAGAGAGAGACGCAGAGAAAGGAGAAGGTGGGCGCACAGTCACTCACTGCCTCTTTATAACACATGAAAGAGAGTGTGTGTGTGTGTGTGTGTGTGTGTGTGTATGTGTGTGTGTGAACAGACCAACAAATATGGAAATTATTCACATTAAACCCCAGGATAATGTTGGGCTGATAAGGACATTTTCATGATATTTTCCAAAGACTGTATATAGATTATAGACAGTTGAAGGTAATATAGCTGCGCCCGTTTACCCTTTGACCCTGCTCAGCCCGCATTGCTACATGCAAAGGTAAACATACATGTGGGATTGGTCTCTGGTTGGACGTTCCTTCCCAGTCTCAGAAGAAAGTGGGAGAATTTTTCACTTTCAGAAATGTCAGTAAAAGAGGTTTCATCAATACAACAACTAACATCCAACCAACAAACCAAACAAACATCCAACAAACAAACTAACTTACTAACTAACAAACATCCAACAGATAAACAAACGAACATCCAACAAACCAAACAAACAAAACTAACATCCAACAAACCAAACAAACAAGCATCCAACAAACAAACTAACATCCAACAAACCAAACAAACAAACAAGCATCCAACAAACAAACTAACATCCAACAAACCAAACAAACAAGCATCCAACAAACAAACTAACATCCAACAAACCAAACAAACAAACAAATAAACATACAAACTAACATCCAACAAACTAAACAAACATCCAACAAACCAAACAAACATCCAACAAACAAACAAATAAACATACAAACTAACATCCAACAAACCAAACAAACAAGCATCCAACAAACAAACAAACATCCAACAAGCCAAACAAACATCCAACAAACAAACAAATAAACATACAAACTAACATCCAACAAACTAAACTAACATCCAACAAACCAAACAAACATACAAACTAACATCCAACAAACCAAACAAACATCCAACAAACCAAACAAACATCCAACAAACAAACAAATAAACATACAAACTAACATCCAACAAACCAAACAAACAAGCATCCAACAAACAAACAAACATCCAACAAACCAAACAAACATCCAACAAACAAACAAATAAACATACAAACTAACATCCAACAAACCAAACAAACAAGCATCCAACAAACAAACTAACATCCAACAAACCAAACAAACAAACAAACAAACAAACAAATAAACATACAAACTAACATCCAACAATCCAAACAAACCAAACAAACATTCAACAAACAAACAAACATCCAACAAACAAACAAATAAACATACAAACTAACATCCAACAAACCAAACAAACAAGCATCCAACAAACAAACTAACATCCAACAATCCAAACAAACCAAACAAACATTCAACAAACAAACAAACATCCAACGGACAAACAAACAAACATCCAACAAACTAACATCCCTCCATCCATCCAACAGTCTGATAAATCTGTAGCTAATGAAATGTAACATGTTGGTGGCAGATACCACAGCAGACCTTCAGAAGTGAGTCAGTGCAGTAATCACAGTAGAAACAAAGACCTTGACTATAGGTTCTAATGTTATGGCTGGTCTGTGATTTTAAAAAGTGTCCGTGTTCACTGAAACATTTGTTCCCATTATGAGAAAAAATAAAATAAATAACTTGTAAATAAGAGAAAAATAATAAAACACTTTTGTTTTCACATTCTTAGCTAAAGCGTAAAAACCTTTCAGTCTTTTCCTTATTTGTGTGTGTGTGTGTGTGTGTGTGTGTGTGTGTGTGTGTGTGTGTGTGTGTGTGTGTGTGTGTGTGTGTGTGTGTGTGTGTGTGTGTGTGTGTGTGTTGGTTTGAGATCAAGCCAGAACAAGCAGAAACTGCTTCAGGCAAAGAAAAATGATCCAAACATTTGATCCATTTCCTTTATTTTGCTGGTGATTCTTCCTGAAACAGACTGTGTTTGGTGACAGTGAGTTGGAGTCCGGCACAAAGCAGATGTAAACACAGAGAAGTGTGAAGAGGACGTTTCAGAAACAAAGGCTGGTACATCGGGGGACGTCCCGTCCAAAACAAGGAAGACGCTTAAATGTCACACAGAGCCTAAAGTCAAAGCAGGGAAAAGTAGCCGAGCATAGAGCAGAACGTCAAACATCCTGGATAAAAATACATTTCATAAAACTATTTCTAGCTTGAGCCACAAAGATAGATTTATTTATTATTCACAAAAGGAAATGTCCTAAATAGAATAGAATAGAATAGAATAGAACACAATGCTTTTATTGTCATTATACACAAACTAAATTAAGAGACAACTCTCTGGGTGCAAGATACAGAGAATAAAATTAAAATAAAGATATACTGTATGTATAAGTGTATTTACAAGAAGAGCCACTAAGATATAAAATAAACTTTGGGAACAGCAAACATAAATATACTGCACAGTTACATATTTAAGGAGTTCATGAAATAAAAACGTTATTAATATTTCAATGTAATAATAGTATAATTGATCTAATATTTTAATGAAATTATTAACCCACACAGATGTGCTTTTTATTTATTAAAATTAGTATTTTATCACGTATTTAATAAAAAATAATGTAGTTAATGATTTGCAGTTATTTTCCTAATATTGTTTACTTTACGTAAATCAGAAAACTTTACTTAAAGAAGTTTACAAATTTAGTAATTTCCATGGGAAAATTTCTCACAGAAGTAAAAATAAATTATTATTCATAACTGCATTAAACCTTTTTGTGTCCTTGTAAATAGAATAGAAATATTCTGAAGGTTCTGTTATTCATATCTGACACGTTTACGTGTCAGGTAAATAGTTCAGACACTTTTACACATTAAATAGAATAAAATCAAATGAAACTTACAAATGATGAGTAAAGATGGAAAGGCTTTAATACTGCGTTTGATTACAGTTATTTTTGTTGTTTTTGCTGCCGACAGGGCTTCATATTTCCTTCCAAAAGACGTGACATATTTCTCTGGTCTGTGATCAATAATTAGGTGATAAACGTCACACACACACACATGCTTCATCTGATTCACTGACACATTTGTTTGGTGTCAGATTGTGATTTGGGAGCTAACGCTACACAAAAAGTAACACAATCAGAGACAAAGTGATGCATTTTCAATGATTCACAAACAACAGCCTGGAGCTAATGAGCTCCACCACTGCTCTCTTCATTAGTGTGTGTGTGTGTGTGTGTGTGTGTGTGTGCGTGTGGTTGTGTGTGTGTGTGTGTGTGTGACTAATCAGCAGTTTTGTCTAAATAACTCACTAACTTGTTACATTTCCTACTGTACAGAACAGAAACAAGTCTGAGGTAAAATACGATAAATTGAGATAAAAGGAGATTAATTAAGATGTAATTAGATGACATATGATTAGATAATATAAGATTAAATGAAATAAGACAATATAAAATAAGCTGCATAAGATATTGTAGGATAAGATGGGATGAGATGAGATAAGAGGCAATAAAATAAGATATGATGTGATGAGATCAGATCAGATGGGAAGAGATGAGACGTGATAAGCTACAATAAGATGAGATAAGATACGATGACATTAAATCACATGGGACGATATAAAATAAACTCAGCTGTTCTGAAAGACAAAATCAGAGAAAAGTCAATAAAAACAGAAAAAAAGGCTTATTTAAATCCTTGTGAAATAATAAATGTTGTTTATGATGTTTGATGCATTAATTCCTTTATCTTGAGGCCCAAAATTGATGTTATTCCATCTCAATATATTCCAGAAAAATACTGATTATCATCCAACAGCACTGGGACAACTTTGAGTAAATAATAAAAAGTGTATTTCTATTGTTAACTTTTCTCAACAAGAACTGAAACATGATGAGTGTACAAAACAAAGTAAACATGAACAAACTTGTTCTTCTTCTTCTTCTTCCAGCACAGAAGCTTTTGAGTTGTGGTGTTAACTTAACACTGTGTGTAATGGCCTCACACCCTGTAAACTGTAAACGCATCTCATTATCATTAGGCCTCTGATTGGTCTACAGCATCATGTTCATGTTAAAGCTACACAACATACACTTAGTGATGCTGAAGCTAAAGGTTATTATTACATGTCAGACCTGTGATGTTAAACTAAAGGAAAATTCATGCATGACCACCAGTGAAAATAAGCACACAAAACAACAAAAGAAAAGTACACAAACTACAAAATCATGCAAAACTGACTCCAAACACCAACTCATTTGCACTAATATGAAACAAAAACAGAGACAAACTCTCTTCCTGTGTTAATGCTCAGATTGGCCATTATTCTACATGATGACATGAATGTTGATCATGTGACCCTCAGATCAGATACAATCACATGTTTGTGACGCCTGTTGTGATAAAAGTTGCCATCGACCATAAAAGTCTTTGATTGCAGAAGCACTCTAACTTTTTGCCACACGTGCTGATGTCATACTAAGAGATAAATATTATGTTAGCAGAGCATCAGTCCAGTTATTATTCATATTTTATTCAGTGGTGTCAAAATAGGCCTCCAAATAACACTGAAAGCCTCTAAACGCTCCGTTCTTCTGCTCTATTTTAAACTAATTGCTTCATAACAATCACATTAAGTGGGTAATTATGAGAAGTGCTCCTGGATGCTGGCTTTAAGCCAAATGGAGCTCTTAAAAGGCATTTTTCATCCTATTAAAGCCCTCCATTTCCCCCAAAGTGTGCACTGGCTTTTACCGCCGTGGGTCTAGCGCTTCTATTTTCCCTTTCAGCCGTTCAATGCACTTCTCTTTTCCATTTCCAACAAGTAATAACATCAATTAGTATCCTATCAGAGTCGTCTTCATATGCACACACTTAAAGAGAGTCCAGCAGAAAGGGCGTTTACTGTTTCTAACGTCCATCAGCTTGTCCTGATAATGGAGATGAAGTGCAGATCCAAACAATGTTAATGTCATTTAGACAAAAAGTTCCTGCGGAACACTTTCAGGAACACAAAAGTTCAACTACATCCAACTATCCCACACTGTCCCAGAAACTAAACTGTTGTCAAATGGTCCAACATTCCTGCTCCAAGAACCCAAAATCATTACAATAAACATGTGATCTTCAACTACAACAACCATTTAGAAACTACAGTCATTCATTTATCAGTTCTAAACATTTTACACGTGATATGATAATGTTATGACACACAAATGCTCTCTTAGTTTTTATACTATCAGTGACAATGATGCTGCACATTCCTTTAAACCAGTGGTTCTCAACCTGTTCAGCCCACGACCCCCAATATAAAGGTCCCAGAGAGCAGGGACCCCCACTGTATCTGCAGATGGTTGAACACAGACATGAACATTGAAGAACAGTCATGTGGAGACAGGACCATCTATAAGGGGGAATAAAGGGGAGAGATTTTTGGGGTCCATCCATAAAGTCAGTAAAATGATGGTCCATTGTTCTATGAATCTGTGATAACCACATTTATTTATTCATCTGAATAATATCCACTGTTATCCAGGAACATTTATTATTATTATAGTCATCTTAAAGATGGAAATCATTGTTTTAATCACTAATAAAATGGGTTCAAAGTGACCAAAAATGGTGGAAAAGGTGGTGAAATGGGATTTTAAAAACCACAGAAAATGGTTAAAAGTTGTAAATTAGAATTGACAAAAACAGACAGAAAAAATGGTCAAAGTGTCAATATTGGAACAATTAGTTTAAACCGACAAATAATGGGCATGACAAATGAAGAATGTGGTTAAATTTGCAAAAATAAGCATGAAAAATGGGTCAACATATGCGTCATTAGGTGGAAAAGTGGTGGAAAGGGTTCATAAGTGCTGGAAATATCTTGAAAATGGAAAAAAAATACAGAAAAGGTACTGAAATGTGACAGAAATGGGAGTAATGTAGCAAAAATGTATTAATGTATTAAAAGGAGCAAAAATATGGTAAGAAAAAGTGATGAAAATAGGTTCAAATGTGGAAAGTTTGGCATAGTTGTAGGAAAATGGTAAAAATAAGCAAAAATGGGACCAAATTGTTCAGCAAATGTTCTTAGTTTCTTGAAAGCATTTAATGACCTCCTCCCAGTGTCGGGTTTACTTGTTTCTAATGGAGAAACAAAGGAAACCACTCCCCCCACTCTCTCTCTCTCTCTCTCTCCACATGTGACCCATTCTCTCGCCCCAGCCAGTGAAAGGTCTTCCCTGTCCTCTCTCTTAATTCCCTCCAAAGGTCAGCGGAGTCGCCTCGCAGTCACTTATGCAGCTAATTAGCAGAGCGTGGATCAGTGAGGATCTCAGAGAGTCCTAAACCACCGTCACCACATTTACCTCCTGAGTCCTGATCGCTCTGGGCCACTTCACACCAAAGATAGACCTGTGGTCTATTAGCAGATCAAACACACCTCGTGGTTTGGAGGATTCCTCACTCTGGGGTCAGCGATGACACCAGCATAGACACACATACAGTATATTTTTTTATTCTTCCACTATTTACTCATTTCTTTCTGTTACACTACAGTGGAAATTTAAAGCTGCGTTGCCAGGTTGGGTTTATAGTTTAGGGACACTTTATGTGGGAAATCCTTAGCTGTATCTGGCAACGCAGAGCAGATGGCTTGATGGAAGGTGCAGAGATGCTGCACCACACCCCACAGAGTGTGTTGCCAGATACTGTTTTTCTAAATTTTTCAGAATAAAAGCCTTAGATGTAAAAAGAACATGTACATTTTGTGTGAATTAAAGGAAGTGTGAACTTTGGGCTCCTCTGTGCACGAGCAGCTTCATGTCTCCTCCTCCTCCTACTCCTCCTCCTCATCATCATCATCATCATCATCATCATCATCATCATCATCATCATCATCATCATCCTAATCACGGCTGTCTGCCTCTCTGAGACATCGGTCCAATCGGAGTAATCTGATTCCTCACTTCCTGATTAGATAATGATTTGCATGGAGACAGATTGTGTGAAGAAAGGAAAGGAGGAGCAGACATTATCTCACAGACTTTAAAGCTCATTAATACATGACGTGTGACCGACTCGTGCAGGTCACGCTGCTCACAAAGAGGCCACGAGCATTAATAACATGAGCATTAATAACATCTACTGTAGAAACAGGACAAAGGTTTGAATGTGGCCGCACAGGGGATACATTTCGTCTTTATTGGTTTGTTTATCATTTACTTATGTATTATTATCATCATTATTATTATTTATAATAATAATAATACCATCAATAACGTAATGGGGAGATCATGCAAACACACTGACCAAAAGGCATCCACAACCTTTATTCCGTGAGGTACCATTGCACAACCATGCTGCCATTAAAATTATTCAACAATGTTTTTTTATTTTTTCTAACCCCCCCTCCAGAAAAAAAGATAAAATCAATTCGATAAAAATCTCAATAATAAAAATGAATTATTAAATAATAATAACACAAAATTGTATTTAATTTAATAAAACAATTTGGGATAGAAAAACATATACTGTATAATAATAATAATAATATCAAAGTATAAATGAAATTTAAGTGAAACACAAGTTTCACCTAAAGAGCAGAGGATTTAATTTAATACAAATAAATGTATTTCTTTTGATATAATGTAATTGTAGTGATAAATGAAATGAGGAAATTGATGCAAATGGTTTATTAAGCTTCATAAAATGTCTTGAAATGTTCAATTTGTGTAATGTAAAATGTAAACTGAAGTGGCCTTCGGGATCAATAAAGTCATCTGAGTCTGAGAGCATCGAATGTAGGATTGATTTTTATGTAAAAATATATTTTTATGAAGCTTTTTTGTATTTTAAAAGATGATGAAAGAAGATTAAAATGACTTTATAGCTTATGGGGATGTGTGTGTTATGAACAGTGCAGGTGGCAGATGGTTGATTACGAGCCATAAAACGTCTCTCTCCTTAAACTCGGGGAGCGCCGTTTTCCACGCGGGCGGATGTTTGTGCTGCCATGATGGCATGGAACACACTAACGTCATTCTGTGGTTGGTAAAGGAACCAGGCTGAGCCGTGGTTTCCCTCTTCAAGCTGCAGCGTGTATAGAAAGCCATGACATCCTCAGTATATACAAAGATATACTATTATTACAAAGACACAAAGGAAGTGAGTTGGTGACTTGTTTCCACTGGAAATCATCACGTTTCAGTTACTCAACCACCAGGCTGCTAAACAGCACCCAGCAATGCTGAGAATCACACTTACTTATTTGTTATGCATCATTTAGGGCTGAGCAATATGGACCAAAACTCATATCTCCATTTTTCTTTTTTTTGTCAAAATGTCAATATACAACATAAATCTTGATCATTTTAATTCCAATAAAGTCTGACCAGGAAAACAATTATTAACAAACAGCTGCACAATATGTGCCACTTTTGGCTTTTTCTCCCATGAGCGACAGCACGTGTGAGTGAGTTCTGTTGTGTGGCTGGTTTAGGGGAAGGTCTGGGTTAGGATGCACTCATCATTTCATCTAATTGTAAATTTAATGCAGCTTCTGCTAAAAAAAAGTATTTGAACTGTAATTATCTACATCGCCAAAATTGAAAACTCAATATAGCTTGAATCTCGATATATCGCCCAGCCCTAGTATTATTATTACTATGAGTATCAGTAATTTAAGATTTAATGATTATAGAAATAATGATGCCTGTGATACACTATATATTACACATGTTTGTTATATAACGTTAGCATCTCTATCATTCATTCAATTCAATATATTACAATTATATAACTATCTGTAATATCTATAGGTCACCTGCCTGTGATATACTGCATTGTAAGGCACATTCATTATAAAGATATATAAATCTTTTTTTTTTAATCAAGTTTAATGTTTGACAAAAAAGCTTTCATGCCCAAAAAGTGGCATTTAAAATCTACCTAGAAAAGCAAGAAAGTTCTGTACGCGCGCGTGTGTGGAGCGAATATCGGCTTCCAAATACTACGGGTGTGTATCCGTTATTTTGGAGTAATTTACTGTTGCAAAACGTTCCAAATGTTCATTTTAATTTGAAGATTACGGCTCCCTCTCGGGATTGAGCGTGGTACTTCCAGTTCCGGGTCGTCCGGCCTTTGACGTCACTGTGTCAAGTCAAAGTCAAGTCAAAGTGTTTATTGTCATCTGTACAGTTAGAAACACGTTTCCCTGTACAATGAAATTCTTGCTTTGCCGACCGCCAGTGAATGCCTACGTAATAAAGGAATAAATAATAAAGGACTAAATCGAGATAAAAGAACTATAATAAATAACAGTGGCATGCAACACTGTTATTCAACAAAAAAAACCTGAACATTAAATACAAAACACCTGTACAATTAAAAATACAAATATATTAGCTATACAGAGGAGAGGTGATATATACAATGGTATGTGCAAAAAAGCTGTTTCATAATAGAGAGACATGGTGTTAGCTGTGCATGGGCGCATCTAAAGTACGAATGCAGGTGGTGTGCAAAGTACAGTGGAGAAGGGGGGGGGGGGGGGGGGGGGTGAATGAATAGTTCATTAGACTCCAATCACTTATTTAGGAGTCTAATGGCCGAGGGGAAGAAGGAGTTTTTGAGTCTGCTGGTCCTGCATTTCACACTTCTGTACCTCCGGCCTGAGGGTAGAAGTGTGAACAGTCCGTGTTGGGGGTGAGTGGAGTCCTTGATGATGGCGGCAGCTCTCCTGTGGACTCTGCGCTTGTAGATGCTCTGCAGAGAGGGCAGAGGAGACCTGGTGATCTTCGTAGCAGTCTTCACTACTCTCTGCAAGCGTTTGCGGTCCATGACAGTGGTGTTGCCGTACCACACGGTGATGCAGCTGGTCAGGATGGGCTCAACAATGCAGCTGTAGAAGTTGCTGAGGATCTTTGAGGACATCCCAAATTTCCTCAGCCTCCTCAGGAAGTACAGCCGCTGTTGAGCTTTCTTCACCAGCTGTGTGGTGTTGAGGGTCCAGGTGAGGTCGTCTCTGATGTGGACCCCAAGATATTTGAAACTGCTCACCCTTTCCACTTCCAGCTCCTGGATAGACAGTGGCTGATGAGGACGCCTCTCCTTCCTCATGTCCACTATCAGCTCCTTCGTCTTTTCCGTGTTGAGGGTGAGGTTGTTGTCTTCACACCATGTCACCAGACTGGACACCTCCCCCCTGTAGGCCGCTTCGTCTCCGCCAGTGATACGTCCTATCACTGCGGTGTCGTCCGCAAACTTCAGGATGGTGTTGTCCTTGTGGGAGGCGACACAGTCGTGGGTGAAGAGGGTGTAGAGGATGGGGCTGAGGACACAACCCTGAGGAGTGCCAATGTTCGTGATAAGGCTGGCTGAAGTCCTGGACCCAATCCTGACAGACTGGGGCCTGCCAGTAAGAAAGTCCTGGAGCCAGTCACAGAGGGAGGGGTGGAGTCCAAGGGAAAACAGTTTGTGGGTGAGTTTGTGGGGGATGACCGTGTTGAAGGCAGAGCTGTAGTCTATAAAGAGCATCCTGATGTAGGAGTCTTTATTTTCCAGGTGGGAGAGGGAGAAGTGAATGGCAGCAGCAATGGCGTCCGAGGTGGACCTGTTGGGACGGTAGGCATACTGCAGGGGGTCCAGTGTGTCCGGTATGCTGCAGTTTGTTTGGGTTTAAGAAAGAAGGTCAATATTAAAAATGTTTTTGTACTGCTAAAAGTTATTTAAGTTAATATTTCATGGTTGTTTAAAATGATTCCCGTGATCCCAAACTTCCTTTAAATTGCAGGTCACGGACTTCACTTCCTCCTTTGTCTCCATGACTGAGATATTCTTCAGACAGAGGAATGTAACTTTTTGTCAGGGAATGGGTCCACAACATGCCTCCAAATCTCAAAACACGCCCTCACCACACATAAGGTACTTATAATAAACTAAATGAGTAAAATAAAACTAAAAACTAAACAATATTTATACAAAAAGTACACAAAACGACAACAGAACTGCACAAAAATATACAAAAAGGCTCCAAAAAACACACAAAATGACTCCAAAAAACATATATTACAGAAAAATACACCAAACAACAGCAAAAATATGAAAATGACTGAAAATACACAAAACTAAATATTTATACAAAAAATACACAAAATGACAACAGAAATGCACAAAACTAGACTAAAAAAGATACAAAAAAATACACAAAATGACTCATGAATCACACTAAAATGGCAACAAAAAACAATAATATACAAAAAGACAACCAAAAGATACAAAAATACACATTATGACTCCAAAAAACATACATTACAGAAAAATACACCAAATGAAAAATATATAAAAATCAGTAAAAAAAACAACACATTTATCATGTTCATGTTTCATAGAATTAAACCAGATAAATTACACAAACTATTTTACTTTGTACCCACAAATAAACCCTTTATAACACTACAGAGTACAGTATGTACACCTCTTTGTACATCCAACCTTCAAACAAATACTCATTTGGACATAATTGACAACTCTACTTAAGCTCCTCCCACTATATGAATACATACTTCCAACAGGCACTGAACTAGTATATAAATATACACAAAAGACTGACATAAACACACATATAAGCGCATAAGTATGCTTTATATGAAGATATCAGTCAAACAACCATGAAAATCATAATAACAGAATTAATAATTTATGTATGTATGTATAAACTGAATTTATGGGATGGTCCCGTCACACTGGCCCAGATCTCAGTTGTGACACAGATCAGAGGTTTCCCTGTGTGCGCTGCAGTGTGTGTGTGTGTGTGTGTGTGTGTGTGTGTGCACATCTCATGAGTCTAATGAAGGGGAAGGACAGATGTGCTTTGTTGCTATGGAAAGAGTTTCCCTCCATCAGCTGCTCTCAGACCGAGCGCTGCCAGGGTGACGATGAGCAGGTAGGAGGACGGAGACATTAACCCAGTCTATTCCTCCTCCCACACAATCACGCTGATTCATAACCACAGGCTGAACAATCAGGGGGAACACTGCCTCACTGTGTGGGGGGCTCTCGAGCCACATGTGTCTCTTCAGCTCCTCTGCTGAGGCTTCATCACAAAACATCATTCCCTCCTAATTTGTACATCTGACCTTTAAGCCCTGAAGAAATCTCAGCTCCTACAGAGGAGACCATCCTTTTGTGCTCCTCTTACATGAATTCAGCATCTAGAAGCCCCACCCCCTTGAGAGCCAGACAGCAATTGAGTATTGACTAGTTTACTTTTAAGTTTCCCAAGATGCATTTGGAACCTACAGCGTTAAAAACATTGTTCACACTGAGGCTAAATATCTCCTTTGATTCTCCACCTTTACTTTGAAAGTTCTGAAAACATTTGAAGTGAGAAAGTGACCAAGTAGAATATTAACATGTGCTCATTAGATCCATAAAACTCACATTTCATTCATACATTTCACACATTTTCAGAGACCCTCCATTGGTCTACTGACTAAACTTCCTGTTAACTTCAAAACAAGAGTCATGTTCACAAAATGAATAAAATCAAATGCAAGGCAAAAAGAGATGCTTTTATTTTGAAAATAGGATGTTTGATTTTTAGCTTGAAGTTGGTCCCAGGACCATTTTACATTCTGCTCCCAATGCATCATGGGACAGTTGAGTATGACTAGTGTGCCCATCGTACATACATAAAAAATGTCCCCATGTAGGATACATCCTGGTATTTTCATATACTCAATCTTTTAATACTATCTAATGTGAATGCACTACATAGTTATTTAATACGTTAAACTTAGTATGAGAAGTACGTTAGTATGAGTAGTACGTTAGTACGAGTAGTACGTTAGGATGAGTAATACATTAGGATGACTTGTACGTTAGGATGAGTCGTACGTTAGGATGAGTAGTACGTTAGTATGACTTGTACGTTAGGATGACTTGTACGTTAGTACGTTAGTATGAGTAGTACATCAGTATGAGTAGTACGTTAGGATGAGTAGTACGTTAGGATGAGTTGCACGTTAGTATGAGTTGTACGTTAGGAAGACTTGTACGTTAGTACGAGTAGTATGTTAGTATGAGTAGTACGTCAGTATGAGTAGTATGTTAGGATGAGTTGTACGTTTGGATGAGTTGTACGTTAGGATGACTTGTACGTTAGTACGTTAGTATGAGTAATACATCAGTATGAGTAGTACGTTAGGATGACTTGTACGTTAGTACGTTAGTATGAGTAATACATCAGTATGAGTAGTACGTTAGGATGACTTGTACGTTAGTACGTTAGTATGAGTAATACATCAGTATGAGTAGTACGTTAGGATGAGTAGTACGTTAAAATGAGTAGTACGTTGAGTGACTGGAGGGATGTTGTAAATCGACTGGTGCCTCATGTTAACTGGTGACTCAGTCTGTGTTACAGTAACACTAACTGTCAGTCACTGTTTTCAAACATGCTTCCTGTGTTTTACCAGAAAAATAACCCACATAAAAAAATTATCGATTTTAAGAACGTGAACATTTAAAACCACCAGGCTTCTAGAGCATCCAGTATTGCTGAGTACTATAGTTATATATACTTATATATATATGTGCGTGTGTGTATCATATGTTACTATAATCATGTTTATCAAATAGGAAGCTCTGAGCAACTTACAGACGAGTGACAAAACTTTGTTTTACTGTATTTTTCTCTCGTTGCTGCTGTAGAAACAACCACTTCCTCTTTTTCACATAACACACACACACACACACGCACACGCACACGCACACGCACACGCACACGCACGCACACACACGCACACACACGCACACACACACACACACACACACACACACACACACACACACACACACACACACACACACACATTACACAAGAATAACACATTTGATCTTTGGCATTTTACACTAACATGTAACTCTAGTCTTATAATCTCTTATCACCTCTGAGCTCCACAGATCCTCCAGACGACTGTGATGAAGTGATAATCAGAAGAAAAGAAAGAAACTTCTGTCTGTGATTATAAATGTGTAATAAAGTGTGGTTTCATTGGCTGGAAATCAATTTGATTCCATATTTTAAACATTTATAATAAAAACAGTCCTTGGATGAACCTAGTCAAGGCGCCTGCAGACACACACAGTGTTCAAACACACCTTAAATAGTGAAAGTAATCAGTGAGAAGGGCTTAACCCGCACAGGACAGGGATGTGGTATACAAGAAGGAACTATGATCTATAAATTACAATAAAAACATGATCAGAAACTAACCTAGAGTGCCACAGTGGGGCTGGAACCGATAACCATCAGATTACGACAACATACAGAGGGGACGGGGGGTGCAAAGCATAATAAGAAACTATGACCCATAATCAGAAACAGAGAAAACACAAAATAAACCTGGCACTAAAATAAAAACCTAAGGAGAAAAAAAGCTGAGCTCGGGCTTCAACCAATAACCATCAGACGACAACAACATACCAGGGTTGAGGTCCATTATAATTGTAATTGCGTAATTGGCAATTAATCATAATTATGACATAATTATATTTGTAATTATAAGTTAAAAAAAATCTGGTGCCGTTGTAATCGTAATTTAATTGTAATTAAGTTCAGATATAATTAACTTTGTAATTGTAATTGTCATGAACATTTTATAAAAACTATAATATAAATGAAACACAAACCTGTAGAACCATGTTATAGAATAGATTTAAGACATGGGTCAGCCTTACCCGTTATCATTAGAGATGCTAACAGAACGCTAACACAAGACGTTTTATGGGCTTATTTAGTAATTGTGACTCAGTAATTGTGATTAATTGTAATTGAACTTTAGTAATTAACAAGGTATTTATAATTGACTTTCAGGAGGAAAACAATTCAAATTTAAATTATAATTGAAAAAAATGCAGGTCACTGCAATTGTGATTGAATTGTAATTGAACATGGATAATTATAGATGCAATTGTAATTAAAAAATGTAATTGACCCCAATCTTGCAACAAACAGAGAAAAACTTCACAAAAAAAACAAGGAAAAAACAAGGAAAAAACACTAATGCAACCTATCAATGCCAGATTGAGACAAAACTCCAACTATTCATTGTAAATGTGTCCAATGGCCAATTTTGGGTACTGACCCACATGTTGAGAACCTCTAAACTCCTATAAGTGCAAATAAAAAAAATATAACTAATAATGGTATATCTTTAATGATCTTTATCAGAAGGTTAACCTTGACGACTTCAAACGTCATGTTAAAATAGTCATAAGACAGCCGTCCTTTTCAAAATAAGAGCGCAGGTCTTTAGGTTGACCTTTCTATCATTGAAAAACACAGGCTGAAGTTGAGAAGCTGCAGAAGGACAGAGTGGCTGTGTGGAGCTGCAGCAAAGTGGAGCTGTTAGTGAGTCAACGGTGGTGGTATTTAAAGAAAAGCAGTGGTTTGAAGGAAGAACAGATCTGTCAAACACGAGCCTCTCACCAGCACAGGATGAATCAGACTTCAGAGAAAATGGAGGCGAGGCTCTGAGTTCAGACTTGAATGTGACTTATATAATAATGGTTTTGTGTGGGCAGGCCTGCAGAGCGGCATCCAGCTCTCAGACAAATACAGTGAACCTGTTGAGGCCTGTTGCATGGTCACCACGCTTTTATTTTGCTCTGATCACAGCAGACTGTGAGAGAAACGGTGTGAACTCTAGCGCTTTATTTTAAAAGCTGAAAAACACACAGCATGGACTCTTATTTAACCCCAGAGAGCCCAGAAAACACCAGATTTATTCAACTAATAATTATGATAATAAATAATAATAAAACACATTTTATTAAATGTTTAAACGACAAATAATAAAAAGTTTACATTCAAAAATCTATTTTATGAATTAATATTAACTATGCATACATTTAATGTATGTATATTTGAAGTAATCAAACAATATGTTTTGTCACATAATTAAAGCTGTTATATTATTATTTCATTAATCAATTAATTTTATTTTGTATTTATTTACTTAAGTATTAATTGGCACTAATTTATTTATTTTATTATTTATTTACCTAACTATCTATTTATTTATTTATCTATTTATTTGTGTAATTGATTCATTAATATTTTCACTTGTGTGTCGTTACTTTATTCATCCATCCATCCATCTTCTCCCGCTTAGCCGTTTCCGGGTCGCGGGGGCAGCATCCTCAGTAGGGAGGCCCAGACTTCCCTCTCCCCGGCCACTTCCTCCAGCTCTTCCAGGGGGACCCCGAGACGTTCCCAGGCCAGCCGAGAGACATAGTCTCTCCAGCGTGTCCTGGGTCTTCCCCGGGGCCTCCTTCCGGAGGGACGTGCCCTGAACGCCTCACTAGGATGCCCCCGGAACGCCTCACTAGGGAGGCGTTCAGGGGGCATCCTAATTAGGTGCCCGAGCCACCTCATCTGGCTCTTCTCAATGCAGAGGAGCAGCGACTCTACTTTGAGCTCCTCCCGAATGACTGAGCTTCTCACCCTATCTCTAAGGGAGAGCCCAGCCACCCTACGGAGGAAACTCATTTCGGCCGCTTGTACCCGTGATCTTGTTCTTTCGGTCATGACCCAAAGTTCATGACCATAGGTGAGGGTTGGAACGTAGACCGACCTGTAAATCGAGAGCTTCGCTTTTTGGCTCAGCTCCCTTTTTACAATGACGGACCGGTGCAGACTCCGCATCACTGCAGACGCCGCACCAATCTTCCTGTCGATCTCTCGCTCCATCCTTCCCTCACTCGTGAACAAGACCCCGAGGTACTTGAACTCCTCCACCTGGGGCAGAACCTCATCTCCAACCCGGAGAAGGCACTCCACCTTTTTCCGGTCGAGAACCATGGACTCGGATTTGGAGGTGCTGATTCTCATTCTGGCCGCTTCACACTCGGCTGCGAACCGATCCAGTGAGAGTTGAAGGTCACGGTATGTTGGAGCCAACAGGACCACATCATCTGCAAAAAGCAGTGATGCAATACTGAGGACCCCGAACCGGACCCCCTCAACGCCCCTGACTGCGCCTAGAAATTCTGTCCATAAAAGTTATGAACAGAATCGGTGACAAAGGGCAGCCCTGGCGGAGTCCAACCCTCACCGGAAACAATTTCGACTTACTGCCGGCAATGCGGACCAGACTCTGACTCCGGTCATACAGGGAACGAACAGCTCCTATTAGGAGGTTTGATACCCCATATTCCCGGAGGACCCCCCACAGGAATCCCCGAGGGACACGGTCAAATGCCTTTTCCAGGTCCACAAAACACATGTGAACTGGTTGGGCAAATTCCCATGACCCCTCAAGGACCCTGCTGAGGGTGTAGAGCTGGTCCACAGTTCCACGGCCAGGACGAAAGCCACATTGCTCCTCCTGAATCCGAGGTTCAACTATCCAGCGGACCCTCCTCTCCAGTACCCCTGAATAGACCTTACCGGGGAGGCTGAGGAGTGTGATCCCTCTATAATTGGAACACACCCTCCGGTCCCCCTTCTTAAAAAGGGGGACCACCTCCCCGGTCTGCCAATCCAGAGGCACTGCCCCCGATGTCCACGCGATGTTGCAGAGTCGTGTCAGCCATGACAGCCCCACAACATCCAGGGCCTTGAGGAACACCGGGCGGATCTCATCCACCCCCGGAGCCCTGCCACCGAGGAGCTTTTTAACCACCTCGGCAACCTCAGCCCCAGAGATAGGAGAGCCCACTCTCGGGTCCCTGGGCCCTGCATCCTGATTGGAAGGCGTGTCGGTGGGATTGAGGAGGTCTTCGAAGTATTCCCCCCACCGATCCACAACGTCTCGAGTCGAGGTCAGCAGCGCACCATCCGCACCATACATAGTGTTGACGGTGCACTGCTTCCCCCTCCTGAGACGCCGGATGGTGGTCCAGAATCTCTTCGAAGCCGTCCGGAAGTCGTTCTCCATGGCCTCACCAAACTCCTCCCATGCCCCGGCTTTTGCCTCGGCGACCGCCGTGGCTGCACTCCGCTTGGCCCGTCGGTACCTGTCTGCTGCCTCCGGAGTCCCACAGGCCAAAAAGGCCCGGTAGGACACGACTACGAAGTCGACTACGAAGTCGATCATCGAACTGCGGCCTCGGGTGTCCGGGTGCCAAGTGCACATATGGACACCCTTATGCTTGAACATGGTGTTTGTTATGGACAATCTGTGACGAGCACAGTCCAACAACAAAACACCGCTCGGGTTCCGATCAGGGGGGCCGTTCCTCCCAATCACGCACCTCCAGGTCTCACTGTCGCTGCCAACATGGCATGAACCGCCACCTTAACGTGGTGGAGGGGTTTGAGTACCCGAATGATCCTGGGAGCTATGTTGTCGGGGGCTTAATGTAGCTGGTAGGGTCTCCCAAGGCAAACAGGTCCCAGGTGACGGGTCCGACTAAGAGCAGTTCAATAGCCATATATGTACATTAAACAACAAAGGCAGTTCACGTCGCCCGGATTGGCGCTACCGGGGCCCCACCTTGGAGCCAGGCCCGGGGTTGGGGCTAAAGTGCGAGCGCCTGGTGGCCAGGGCTTTGCCCACGGGCCCCGGCCGGGCAGAGCCCGACAGGACGACGTGGGCCCACCACCCGCAGGAGGGATCAAATGAGGCCGGTGCAGTGTGGATCGGGCAGTCGTCCAGGGCGGGGGCCTTGGCGATCTGATCCCCGGCTACAGAAGCTAGCGTTAGGGACGTGGAATGTCACCTCTCTGGCGGGGAAGGAGCCTGAGCTTGTGTGCGAGGTGGAGAAGTTCGGACTAGATATAGTCGGTCTCACCTCGACACATAACAAGGGCTCTGGAACCAGCCTTCTCGACAGGGGTTGGACTCTCTTCTACTTTATTCTCATTATTCTAGCAATTATAATGCTCAGTTTGTCTATTTATAATGATAATTTCATAGAATACCTTTTCATTACTTGGTGTATTTATTTATCTATTTTTATTTGTTTTATATTCATTCATTTATTTTTAAATTTTCATGTTTTTAAATCAGTAAAATGTTCTTTTGTCTAGTCTGCAACATTAAAAACTCTTCTAAAGAAGAAAAGAATGTTCTCCATGGTGTTCTCTCTTTCCACTGTTAATGTCACAGCGCTTCATTAACTCTTCACTTTAATGGTCGTTAATAGATCACATGGATTTACTGCGCTCACATTTTATTGATTACTTCACACATGGAACTCTACAGCTGTAATTTTGTTGATCAGTCCAAAAACACTGCTTGGTTTTAATACATGTTTATGTATCGCTGTGAATATTACAATATCTACGTTAAAAAGTCTTGTTTCACATGAATAAAGGCAGGGTGGGCGGAGTCTGGACGTGTGAAAACCTAAGGCTGAAACACACTTCACTTCATTCAGACAATGTTTTATCATCATCATCATCATCATCATCATCACAGCATCACAGAGCTATAAACCAGGTTACAGTGAACATCTGGGATCCAAGGATCATGTCATGTGATCAGCAGCTGTAAACATCACAAACACTTTGAACCAATAAAAAACATCCTCAGAGGAACCCGTCAGTGAGTCTGTCCGCCTCACGCTTCTACTGACATTAGATTCTAATCTTTTTATTCACACAGAGGACACATACCATGTGATACCACAACATACTAGGGATGGGCGATATGGACCAAAACTCATATTACAATAGTTTTTCTCAAAATTGCAATATACGATATAAATCTCGATCATTTTAATTCAAATAAAGTCTGACCAGAAAGACAATTCTGGATTAAATTTGATGACGATAACGGAGCGCTGCTCTGCTACTGGTTCCTCCCCAGTACATCCGTACCTGTCCCCCCATGTGATATGTTGTTGTCTTTCATGTTTCTTGGTCGGGATGTAACTGAAACTGAATTTCCCCACGGGGATTAATAAAGTATAATCAATCAATCAACAGCTCATTTATTAACAAACAGCTGCACAATGTGTTCCACTTTAGTCTGTTTCTCCTCTAAGGGACAGCACGTGTGAGTGAGTTCTGTAGCTTGTTTAGATGAAAGTCTGTGTTAGGACACACTCGGTAATTATCTAACTGAGCTTTTCATGCTGTTTTGACAAGTAGTGAAAGTAGCGACTCTAAAACAAGTATTTTAATACAAAATAAGCTATAAAATAAAAATACATCAATACTGTATAGGCAATATTGAACTTTTCTATATCGTTAAAATAGAAAACTCAATATATCTTGAATTTTGATACATCACCCAGCCCTACAACATACCATAACACACGAAACTAACTTTTATTTTGTTCAGCGCTTTGAGATGACTTTGTTGTATTTTGCGCTATATAAATAAAGTTGAATTGAATTGAATTAAACATTACGCTCGGAGCCCTTTTTCTTTAAGCCCATTTCCGGTAATTTATGGAACATAGTCATGTGATATATTGTTTCAAAGGTAATTCAACGTAGATTATGATTATGCCTCACAAAATTGAATTAGGGGCACCTGGGGGCCCCGGGGCCCCATTTTTCAACTTACTCCTCCGTTAATACTCGTTGAATCAGGCTGTAATTTGACATTGATATTCTATGAGCAGATGTCTAGAGCCTCTCAGAGACATTTTTTTACTCGGTGGAACTGAATCATTTGACTGAATTCTCTGGAACGTGGTACGTGCTATTCAGTGTGGAGACGTTCCGCGGGCCTGGCCGTAGTTTATCAGAACTTGTTTCTTAAAATGGCGATATACTGTACCATGTAAATTTTGATAATTTTGATTCAAATTAAGTCTGACCAGAAAGACAATTCTGGATTAAATTTGATGATGAAAAATGCCAAACAGGCACATTTATTAACAAACAGCTGCACAATGTGTTCCACTTTAGTCTTTTTCTCCTTTAAGGGACAGCACGTGTGAGTGAGTTCTGTAGTGTGGATGTGTTAGGACACACAGTAATCCATCTAACAGCGCTCTTCATGCTGTTCTGAAAAATATATCAATATAGGCGATATTGTAATTTTCTATATCGCCAAAATAGAAAAGTTGAATTTCAATATATCACCCAGCCCTACAACATACCATAATACACTAAACTGTTAAAATGAGTTAAAACTAGTGATGCAGCAAAAATGTGGCCACTATAAAGACTTTTAATCCCTGAAACAACTCGAAACAGGATGTTGTGACGACGCAAGCAAACACCGCAAACCAACGCGGTTTATTAAACATATTAACATTTTATTTTATATTGTGCATCATTGGAATGTCAGTGCTCAATAAATATTTTTTAAATATCTTTTAACTGATTTATTCTTTGAAGCATGAATAATATTTTAATTGCATTGATTTCAGTGAAGTACAGTCAGAACCAGAAATGCAACAATAGGCAGAATAATTTATTTTACTGTTATATAGAAAACACGATTACGGCCACAGCCGTAACACTTTATTCAAACAATAATTTTCATTTGGGTGCATGTCTAGTTAGTTAGAATGAAATATGGTAGGGTTATGTAAAGATGAGATAAGTTAAGATGTGGTCAGATGAGTTGAGGTCAAAAGAAGATGAAGTTAAGTCAAGATACGTTAAAAAAAGTGAAACTAAGATTAGTTAGGATTGAGTAAAATGAGATAAGAAAAGTTAAGATTGGATGATATAAGATAAGTTCATGTAAGTTTGGTCTGATGTCAAAGCAGCACAGCGCTATTAGCAATAAATACCAAAACAAAATAACACATGAAAAGAAGAATTAAACAAACAAGTTTAGATGAACTACGGCTGGGCCAGCGGAACGTCTCCGCGCCGAATATCACGTACCACGTTACCGAGAATTCAGCTCATAGAATATTCATGTCAAATTACAGCCCAATTTAACGAGCATTAACGGAGGGGTAGTCATTTGAAAAACGGGGCCCCCGGGGGCCCACTGACACCCCAGTGGCACATACAAACTAATGGACACCATTCATATATTATTATGTGTCAATGATACGGTAACACCAAATGTCACAATATTTGACACAAATAAATGAGAAAACGACTTTAATGGAAATTGCAGAAAAAAGGGGGGTGGGCTCATGGGCCCCTAATCGAATTGTGCAATTTATAATCATAATCTACGTTGAACTACCTTTGAAACGATATATCACATGACTATGTTCCCATCAATTTGGAAATTATCGGAAATGGGGGGTGGACCCCCGGGCCCTATTTCAATAAAAAGGGTCAGAGCGTCTCATCATATTCATTCATAAAGTATTCATTCACACTGCATTCTGATCTCACTAGAACTAACGAAGGAGTAGTTATTTGAAAAATGGGGCCCCCCAGGGCCCCCTGTGACACGTGTGGGGTAATGGGCTCCATTTATATATTGTTATGATCTAATGATTCAGTACCACAAACCGCTGTAATATTTGACTCCAAATAAATAAGAAATAGACTTTCATTGTTTTTCTTTTTGGGCCCCTTTAAATCAAAAATCGGGCTCCGAGCGTTGATGCGTACACAGCCATAGATTATAGCGACCACATTTCAGCCCGATCCGTTCACAAATAACAGAGTAGTGATTTTAACTAGTGTACACAACAACAACGACAACAACAACAACAACAAAGTGAGGGCGTTTAGAGTCTGGTAGCCCCGCCCCCGGACTAATAAAGGTCATAAAGACACAATGAGCGAGCTCCAGATAAACAATATTATAAAGTATGGATCACCTCAGATAATTCTCTGCGTGGGGTTTGCATGTTCTCCCACTGCTGTATGATCCATCCAGAGTCCTGCTCTTTTATGAACAGTACCTGTTTCAGAGGAAGTGAGTTTTCTCTGTTTCTCACTATCAGAGGTGTCAAAGAAGTCATTTCATCGACTGTGTCCAAACGATCACGTGACCTTCTACAGATGATCACCAGTGAACAACAGAAATAAGTACAGTTGATAATCTTCAAAATAAATGCATTAATTAATGTAATTAATCAAGTGTTGAATAAAGAATCTGTTCCTGTCAAAGATAAAAGGAACAAATGTACAAATGAGAACAAATCATACAACAACAGCACGTAGATATTATACTGTATCTACAGCTAGCACTGGGCGTTAGACGGGGGTACACCCTGGACAGGGTGCCAGTCCATCACAGGACAACACACACACACACACACAGAGAGAAAAACACTGCTATGGGCAAACTTGAATCAATCAAACAGTCACGTCACTAAGGTAACTAATCCATCGTGTGCAAAAGATGACAGAACACACAAAAGGACGCAGGCATTAAAAATGACAACAAAAAATACACAAAATTAGAACAAAATATTTATAGTAAGAACAAAGAAGATTACTTCAAATAATATATATATATATATATATATATATATATAGAATAAATAAAAACACACAATATGACAGAAAAAAATCACACAAAACAACAGCAAAAATACACAATATGACAAAGAACCAAAAAAAGCAAAAACTAAAAATAAACAGAAAAAACAACACACAAGACATCCAGACACACAAAAAGTGTAATAAAAATGCACAAAAAAAATCAAAGATATGTATTTTTTCACCTTCTGAATAGCAAAATGTTTTTGCGACCCATGATATAAATTCCTATCGTTCATTATTGGTGAATTTCAAACATACATATCTCTGTTCATCATTGAGAGATCTTTATGTAATTTAACTCAGTTACAGTACGTCGGTTTCAGATCAAATCTGGATTGTACATTTAATCATGATTTTTTTGTTAAAACGTTTGTGTCCATACATTGTGACCTACTGTGTGGTTATTAATGGAGATATAAATGTGTTACAAACTTGACAGAATTGCAGAAAGTCTCACCTGACGATAAGTCACATGACCTTTAATGTAATACCAGTGATTATTACAATAGCCTTTCATTCAAACTGTAATCCTTTTCTTTTTATTCTTTCATAAAGCAGATAATGTCTACTTCTGTTATAGGAGGAGGTGTGGTCACTATTTTACGACTTATTTTTACTTTACTTTTTATTTGGATCTCGTGGTGAGGCCACACCCAGCACAACTGTCTATAGGGCTGAGTATTGGCAAAGATGTTGCAATACGATACGTATCACGATACTTGGGTCACGACAAGATATTATCAAGATATATTGCAATATTCTACACAGTTAATATCAAAATTAAACATAGAGATGAAAAATCAAGTTGCTGTATATGTTCATCAGAAGATATTGATCATTCAGGACAAATTTAGTCAAAACTATTTGCTTCAAAACCTCCTATTTATTATTTATTATTAGTGTTTTTGCACATTTTCACTGAAAAAAGAAAATACAGTGTTACACACTGTCATCATAAAATAAAGTGCAACAAGTTTGTTTTCACTGAAACTACTGTGTAGAAGTCTCTAAGTAACCATGACAACATAATGAGGGCATTGT